>NC_141699.1:1066749906-1066767406 GCF_964263255.1 Lissotriton vulgaris
CACCCCGAGCAGAGCAAAAGCCTGCACAGGAGGCTGTGTTTGGAAATATATATGTGTGTGTGTGTGTGTATATATATATATATATATATATATATATATATATATATATATATATATATATATATATATATATATATATATATATATATATTACCTACTGGCGATAGCCAGTAGGTGTATATAGTTAGGATTTTTTCTCTATGGAACTTTTGAAAATTCTATGCCTAATAACTTTGGCGTTTGTGGACGGAATTGGCTGAAATTTTCAGGAAAATGGCACATTTTGTTTCTGAGCAGCTCCTGGAAATTTGGGAGGGGTTCGTCAAGGGGGGGCCGAGAAAAAAGGGGGGTCCCAAAACGCGTTTTTCCCATGTTAATTTCCATAGGGCGGTTGGCCTCACTTTTAGCCCGAACGGCTGAATGGATTTCCACGAAACTTTGCAAAATTGTAGGGACTGTTAGCCCGATGTGCCTTTGCTAGGTCTCAATATATGTGCTTCAGTGAATTTTGAGAAATTAACGTTTAAAACAAGATGTATATCTGTAACAGCGCTCCGGGCAGCGCTCCGGTTCGCGAACTTTTCGCGTATCGGAACTTTGTGAAGCGAAGCTGATTGGCTCTCCGGTGTCTGTCAACATTCTAAACAGTCCGGAGCGGCCGCCATCTTGTCTCTCGGTAGGATCGAGAGACAAGAGGAGGCCAAAACAAAGGGGGAAATGAAGGAAAGGGGGCAAGGTAGACCCCTTCTGACCCCCTAGGATTGATGAGGGGGATATTATAGAGCCACGCCGGGCCCAAAAAAAAAAAAAAAATTCCGATTTTTTCGCCGTAGAGACGCGTCTTGGTACGCGAACCCGGCAGCTAACCGGGAAGCTAACCGGCAGTGTAACGGGAGTCTGAGGAGTAGCTGATTGGCTGTCAACATTGTAAACAGTCCGGAGCGGCCGCCAACTTGTCTCTCGGTAGGATCGAGAGACAAGAGGAGGCCAAAACAAAGGGGGAAATGAAGGAAAGGGGGCAAGGTAGACCCCTTCTGACCCCCTAGGATTGATGAGGGGGATATTATAGAGCCACGCCGGGCCCAAAAAAAAAAAAAAAATTCCGATTTTTTCGCCGTAGAGACGCGTCTTGGTACGCGAACCCGGCAGCTAACCGGGAAGCTAACCGGCAGTGTAACGGGAGTCTGAGGAGAAGCTGATTGGCTGTTATCATTGTAAACAGTCTGGAGCGGCCGCCATCTTGTCTCTCTGTGGGATCGAGAGACAAGAGGTGGAAAAAAAAAAGGTGTAAATGAATGAAAGGGGTAAGGCAGACCCCTCCTGAACCCCTAGTATTGATGAGGGGGCTATTAAAGTTCCCTGGGGGGTGAAAAAAAAAAAATTGCGATTTTTCGCGGTAAAGGTGCTTCCTGGTACGTTAACCGGGCAGCTAACCGGCAGCGTAACGGGAGTCCGACATATTGTGTTTTTTGAACGTTTGTGATATGTGCACGTGTGGATTTTGTCTAATTAAGGTAAAAAAAATATATATATATCTTTAAGCGTGTTCTGGCGCGCTTACGTTTTGGGTTTGGTTTGCGCTGCAGAGACGATACGTCACGGTTATGCGATGCATCATGAGGCGTCTCACGGGCTACGTGATACGTCACTTAATAAAGAATATATTTTACAGCTATAGATATTAGCTTTTAAAAAACCAATGAAATTCACAGAAAAAACCATAGGTTATAGACCATATATAGTTAGGAATTTGCATTTACAAAACCTTGAAAATTCACCGAAAAAACCATAGGTTATAGACCATATATAGTTAGGGATTAGCATTTAAAAAACCTTATTTTATTTGCACAAAACCATTGAAATTCCATATATAGTTAGTTGCACTAACTATATATCGCGGACCCGCAATCCACTGCTAATGATGTCACATATTACATCATTCATGACATGGTCAGTGACATCACTGATGACATCACTGATGACATCTCAAATGACATCACTGATGACATCACTGATGACATCTCAAATGACATCACTGATGACATCACTGATGACATCTCAAATGTCATTACTGATTACATCACTGATGATATCATTTATGTGATAATACATCTTCAGACTCTAATATAACCTTAGATACACTCAGTGTAAACTGGCACTCACAGAGTGTCACACATCCATGGAGTTACTCACACACCTAGTCAGTCATGAAAAGAATCAATCACACCTCCATTTCCTCAACTATACAGTTATACACACCTTACTTATTCAAACATATACTAACACATATTTACTCTCTTATACAATCCTTGATACAAGTTCACAATGATTCATACAGCCACTCTCACATTCACTGGCTCTTATGTTCAGTTATTTATATATGTCAACTCTCACATGGAGTGTGTTTTACATATGTACTTACTTTGACATGTAGAACTGAGATATCCATTCACTCACCAATATACTCATGCACACAGTCAACTGTCCATACAGCTGTTTCTACATGCACTTTTGAACCCATACACCTAGGGAATCAACTGCTCACACATCTATGCACAGAGTTATACACCTCCCAGCCACCCACACACATACTCAGTCTCCCATACAAATACTTGGGCAACCATTCAATAACCCATATAGTTACTGATATAGCTACTGATTTAAACATGCAGCAGTTTACAGAAGAACATAAATAATGATTGCCAAATGAAGACACTTTAATCACTAACCCATGCACTCAGTGAGACACATTTAATCATTCTCTCATACAGTCAGTCATGCACCTACTAAATCCTTCATCCAGACACTTATACATCCACTCATTCTTCAATATGTAAGACATATTTTAACTTTACAGAAACATACAGTCACTGGGTGTTGTCATCAGTGATGTCATCAGTGATGTCATTTGAGATGTCATCAGTGATGTCATCAGTGATGTCACTGACCATGTCATGAATGATGTAATATGTGACATCATTAGCAGTGGATTGCGGGTCCGCGATATATAGTTAGTGCAACTAACTATATATGGAATTTCAATGGTTTTGTGCAAATAAAATAAGGTTTTTTAAATGCTAATCCCTAACTATATATGGTCTATAACCTATGGTTTTTTCGGTGAATATATATATATATATATATATATATATATATATATATATATATATATATATATATATATATATATATATATATATATATATATATATATATATACATATATATATATATACACACACACACACACACACACACACACACATATATATATATATATATATATATATATATATATATATATATATATATATATATATATATATATATATATATATATATATATATATATATATATATATATATTACCTACTGGCGATAGCCAGTAGGTGTATATAGTTAGGATTTTTTCTCTATGGAACTTTTGAAAATTCTATGCCTAATAACTTTGGCGTTTGTGGACGGAATTGGCTGCAATTTTCAGGAAAATGGCACATTTTGTTTCTGAGCAGCTCCTGGAAATTTGGGAGGGGTTCGTCAAGGGGGGGCCGAGAAAAAAGGGGGGTCCCAAAACGCGTTTTTCCCATGTTAATTTCCATAGGGCGGTTGGCCTCACTTTTAGCCCGAACGGCTGAATGGATTTCCACGAAACTTTGCAAAATTGTAGGGACTGTTAGCCCGATGTGCCTTTGCTAGGTCTCAATATATGTGCTTCAGTGAATTTTGAGAAATTAACGTTTAAAACAAGATGTATATCTGTAACAGCGCTCCGGGCAGCGCTCCGGTTCGCGAACTTTTCGCGTATCGGAACTTTGTGAAGCGAAGCTGATTGGCTCTCCGGTGTCTGTCAACATTCTAAACAGTCCGGAGCGGCCGCCATCTTGTCTCTCGGTAGGATCGAGAGACAAGAGGAGGCCAAAACAAAGGGGGAAATGAAGGAAAGGGGGCAAGGTAGACCCCTTCTGACCCCCTAGGATTGATGAGGGGGATATTATAGAGCCACGCCGGGCCCAAAAAAAAAAAAAAAATTCCGATTTTTTCGCCGTAGAGACGCGTCTTGGTACGCGAACCCGGCAGCTAACCGGGAAGCTAACCGGCAGTGTAACGGGAGTCTGAGGAGTAGCTGATTGGCTGTCAACATTGTAAACAGTCCGGAGCGGCCGCCAACTTGTCTCTCGGTAGGATCGAGAGACAAGAGGAGGCCAAAACAAAGGGGGAAATGAAGGAAAGAGGGCAAGGTAGACCCCTTCTGACCCCCTAGGATTGATGAGGGGGATATTATAAAGCCACGCGGGGCCAAAAAAAAAAAAAATCAGATTTTTTCGCCGTAGAGACGCGTCTTGTACGCGAACCGGGCAGCTAACCGGGAAGCTAACCGGCAGTGTAACGGGAGTCTGAGGAGAGGCTGATTGGCTGTTATCATTGTAAACAGTCTGGAGCGGCCGCCATCTTGTCTCTCTGTGGGATCGAGAGACAAGAGGTGGAAAAAAAAAAGGTGTAAATGAATGAAAGGGGTAAGGCAGACCCCTCCTGAACCCCTAGTATTGATGAGGGGGCTATTAAAGTTCCCTGGGGGGGTGAAAAAAAAAAAATTGCGATTTTTCGCGGTAAAGGTGCTTCCTGGTACGTTAACCGGGCAGCTAACCGGCAGCGTAACGGGAGTCCGACATATTGTGTTTTTTGAACGTTTGTGATATGTGCACGTGTGGATTTTGTCTAATTAAGGTAAAAAAAATATATATATATCTTTAAGCGTGTTCTGGCGCGCTTACGTTTTGGGTTTGGTTTGCGCTGCAGAGACGATACGTCACGGTTATGCGATGCATCATGAGGCGTCTCACGGGCTACGTGATACGTCACTTAATAAAGAATATATTTTACAGCTATAGATATTAGCTTTTAAAAAACCAATGAAATTCACAGAAAAAACCATAGGTTATAGACCATATATAGTTAGGAATTTGCATTTACAAAACCTTGAAAATTCACCGAAAAAACCATAGGTTATAGACCATATATAGTTAGGGATTAGCATTTAAAAAACCTTATTTTATTTGCACAAAACCATTGAAATTCCATATATAGTTAGTTGCACTAACTATATATCGCGGACCCGCAATCCACTGCTAATGATGTCACATATTACATCATTCATGACATGGTCAGTGACATCACTGATGACATCACTGATGACATCTCAAATGACATCACTGATGACATCACTGATGACATCTCAAATGACATCACTGATGACATCACTGATGACATCTCAAATGACATTACTGATTACATCACTGATGATATCATTTATGTGATAATACATCTTCAGACTCTAATATAACCTTAGATACACTCAGTGTAAACTGGCACTCACAGAGTGTCACACATCCATGGAGTTACTCACACACCTAGTCAGTCATGAAAAGAATCAATCACACCTCCATTTCCTCAACTATACAGTTATACACACCTTACTTATTCAAACATATACTAACACATATTTACTCTCTTATACAATCCTTGATACAAGTTCACAATGATTCATACAGCCACTCTCACATTCACTGGCTCTTATGTTCAGTTATTTATATATGTCAACTCTCACATGGAGTGTGTTTTACATATGTACTTACTTTGACATGTAGAACTGAGATATCCATTCACTCACCAATATACTCATGCACACAGTCAACTGTCCATACAGCTGTTTCTACATGCACTTTTGAACCCATACACCTAGGGAATCAACTGCTCACACATCTATGCACAGAGTTATACACCTCCCAGCCACCCACACACATACTCAGTCTCCCATACAAATACTTGGGCAACCATTCAATAACCCATATAGTTACTGATATAGCTACTGATTTAAACATGCAGCAGTTTACAGAAGAACATAAATAATGATTGCCAAATGAAGACACTTTAATCACTAACCCATGCACTCAGTGAGACACATTTAATCATTCTCTCATACAGTCAGTCATGCACCTACTAAATCCTTCATCCAGACACTTATACATCCACTCATTCTTCAATATGTAAGACATATTTTAACTTTACAGAAACATACAGTCACTGGGTGTTGTCATCAGTGATGTCATCAGTGATGTCATTTGAGATGTCATCAGTGATGTCATCAGTGATGTCACTGACCATGTCATGAATGATGTAATATGTGACATCATTAGCAGTGGATTGCGGGTCCGCGATATATAGTTAGTGCAACTAACTATATATGGAATTTCAATGGTTTTGTGCAAATAAAATAAGGTTTTTTAAATGCTAATCCCTAACTATATATGGTCTATAACCTATGGTTTTTTCGGTGAATATATATATATATATATATATATATATATATATATATATATATATATATATACATATATATATATATACACACACACACACACACACACATATATATATATATATATATATATATATATATATATATAAGATACCAAAAACTCGCCGCACTCGCCTTGGTTATGTTGCAGTTTCTTTATTTTTCAAAACGTGACAAAACACCAAATATATATATGTGTGTGTGTGTATATAAATATATATGTGTGTGTGTGTATGCGTATATATATATATATATATATATATATATATATATATATATATATATATATATATATATTTTCCACCGCTAGCTCCCATTCTCTTCCTCCGGTGACACAAACCAACGTCTCCACTCACCTCCACCAGGCAGCACCCAAAAAACAAGCTCACCGATCTATCTTTGACCTATATGATGACCATATCATCTCGAAAATCTCAGCATCTATTAAATCAAACAACCACTTCAATGACCCGCTACCAACCAACTGTTTATCCGCAACCAACCAATTTATCATACCCATTTGTACCACAATAATCAATGCCTCTCTATCACAAGGGTCCATACCGGACTCTCTAAAAGCTGGGCAAGTCATCCCGATCTTCCAAAAAAACACCCTGAATCCTGCTGAACAGGACACCTTCAGACTATATTCAATAATCCACTTCTAGCTAAAGTTCTCGAAAAATGCGTGCAACAACAACTTAGCCAACGCATCGCCAAATTGAACCTGCTAGACGTATGCCAATCAGGCTTCAGGCCAGATCACAGCACTGAAACTACTATTCTCCACATAGAGGATGACGCCCTTATAGCCCTAGAGCAGGACAAAACATGTCTCTTAATTCTTCTGGACCTATCATCGGCGTTCGACACAATCAACCATGAGAAGTTACTAGAACGTATTGAATACAGGATGGGATTAAGGGGGGGCCATCCTCGAATGGTTTAAATCCTTCCTTTGTAACCGCTCCCAAAGATTGCTAGTTAATCGAAAACTATCCAATCCTTCTCCAATCACAATCTGAGTTCCCCAAGGTTCAACTCTCTCCCCCATGCTTATTAATCTCTATCTGGAACTGTTAGCTGAAATTCTGCACATCGCCAACATCTCTTTCCACATGTATGCAGATGACACGCAGATCAACATCAAAATCTCATCTCTAGAAGAGATCAAACCAATGAATGAGGCTCTAAAGCTAACTGTGCAATGGGTTGCTAGCAACCAGCTCAAGCTGAATGCGCAAAAACGGAATTCTTGCTAATCTCCCCCCCTAAAAGTTCAACTGACATTCGGGAATGGTCCAACTCGATCACCGCACTAAACTGCACCCCGACCATAGTGGACTCAGCCAAATTACTAGTAATCACACTGGACAAGAACTTGAATATGAGAGACCACATCAACACACTAGCCAAGGTTTCACCTGAGTTACCTGAGAAAATTGAAACCATGCCTAGATACATCGGACCTTAAAATGGTAGTTCAGGCACTAGTTATTTCTAGGATCAAGT
This sequence comes from Lissotriton vulgaris, assembly GCF_964263255.1. Classification (NCBI taxonomy): domain Eukaryota; kingdom Metazoa; phylum Chordata; class Amphibia; order Caudata; family Salamandridae; genus Lissotriton; species Lissotriton vulgaris. Next base: position 1,066,757,774 of record NC_141699.1, read on the forward strand.
ACGGATGCTCTACCCTCTCTGGACTACCCAAGATTTCAACGGCTCCTCTAAATGCTTGACTCAACGCAGCTTCAAGACTCCTAACAGGATCAAAAAAATTTGACCACATCTCTCCGCACCTCAAAGCGCTGAACTGGCGCCCGTACGAAGTCAGAATACAGCTCAAATTGTCCTGTGTCACACACAAAGTACTACACTCTAACTGGGGTCCCCTTGTTGGTTGTTATACACTCTAACTCTCCAGCATATCTCGCCTAGAAAATCGTGTTCTCCAGAGGAAACAGGCACTCCCGGTCCGCCAGATCTTTTTTTCTGAAACCTCCCATCTTCCGGAAGAAGAATACATACAACAGAGCCTTATCTGGAATCTGGAATCTGGAATCGCTGCCGCCCTACAACAGAAGAATACCACGCTTGGCTAGATTCCTAATGGGCAAATTCCTTCCTCTCAGCCCTTATACAGCTTTGCTGCCTAACGACATTCTCTCTTCTTGGCTTCTACCTATGTGTGCCAATCTGGACTTCCTTGATGTAGCCTACGCAATGTCTTGTACCATGGAAGTTGCTATTTCCTTCTACCTCAGTCGTACCTCACTGTTCACTTTATAGGGCAGAGACTGGTGCTGTAAAATCTGTCTCTGTTCCCGCTAATGTTTGTTTTTCCCCGTTAAATTGTACCCATGTTACCTATTCCATTACTCTGCTTCTGACGGCAAGATGCTTCTCATGATTTTGTCTGTCTTGAATTAGTTTATAAACATCTTGCTTAACTCTGTAAAGTGCTCTGATACCCTAATGGGTCACATTTGCACTCTATAAAACACTAAATAAATATATACATTATATATATATATATATATATATATATACATATATATATATATATATATATATATATATATATATATATATTTTTTTTCTTTTTTTAATATCTTTTCTTAAAATGTGAAGCACCTATCGTACCAACCTTTTATCACCTCCCGAAGGTACATAAACATGCTAAAAGACCTCCAGGACGCCCAATAGTGTCCGCGATTGGGAGCCTCTTAGAGAACACTTCTAGATTCATAGACTCTTACCTGGCCCCTTTCGTGAAGGACCTTCTGTCCTATGTGAGGGACACTCAGGGACACTCAGGACTTTCTAAGCATCATGGATAGTGTTACATGGGACTCTGAAATGTTATTAATAACATTAGATGTTGTCAATCTATACACCTGCATCAACCATGAGGAGGGTCTGACTGCCATTAAGTGGTTCTAAGATCAAAAACCAGATCACTTTAGCAGTCACAGTGCCATGATTCTTTCCATGATTAGATTCTGCTTGTACAACAACAACTTTCTGTTTGATGGGACAATGTATAATCAAAAGAGAGGTACTTCCATGGGCTCGTGCTTTTCTCCCAGCTACGCAAATTTGTTTGTCGGCTGGTGGGAAAAGCACGAGGCCTGGAAGGATACCAATGGTATATGGACTGAAAGAATTTTAATGTGGACCAGATATATAGACGATTTGTTTATTATCTGGCATGGTGATGGTCTGTCTGCGGAAAATTACATTGCCGCCCTCAATACAAATAACCTAAATCTAAGATTCACCAGCACCATTAGTGCTAGCAGCATCAACTATTTAGATCTTGAAATATTTGTACACAATAACATCTTACAAACCCGCCTATACAGAAAGCCGATGGCGGGCAATGCGTTACTGCATGCTGGCTCCTACCACCCTAAGAGCCTGGTGAAGAATGTGCCCTACGGCGAATTTCTCCGCCTACAGAGGAATTGTTCCTTAGAACAAGACTACATGCAGGCCAGCAAGGATGCCAAAGAGAGGTTTGAGACAAGAGGGTACAATAAGAACATCTTACAACAGGCCAGCGTGAAAGCCTCAGGCATCAACAGGAGGGATCTCCTGACACCAAAATTAAACGTAGATGTGCCTGATGAGGTGCGAATGATTACCGAATTTAATACCAAATCGGGGGAAATTGTGCACATCTTTAAGAAGCACTGGCACATACTCACCACAGACAAAACATTAAAAAACCACATGACACAGAGACCATTAATTACATATAAAAGATGTCCGTCCCTGGCCGATCATCTAGTCCGCAGCCATTTTAGAACAATGGTCCAACCCATCAAACTGTCTAAATCAACGGGCTTTTTTCCATGTCTAAAATGCAAGGCATGTAGATTCAGCAGCAAAGTGTCAGACTATCCTAACCGTACTGGTGAAAAGAAACCCAACATAAAAATCAAACAGTTGCTAAATTGCAACTCAGAATACACCATTTATTGTTTAACCTGCCCCTGTAAGCTGCGATACATCGGCAGCACCATGAAACCTGCCAAACTAAGAGTCATGGAGCATATGCGGGCAATTACTAATAACGACAAGACATATCCCGTTGCCCGCCACTTTGCCGAACACCATCAAAGTGACTGGGAAAAACTTAGTTTTTACTGTATAGATCAGGCCCCCAAATTGGAACGGGGAGGGGACAGAGACAAGGCCCTACGCATTCTTGAGTCAAAGTGCATCATCAGTCTTAAAAGCATGACTCCGTGGGGCCTCAATAACAATGAAGAACTGTGGGTTCACCTTTAGTTCACATATAGTCTGACACATGGGGCACCAGGGTCAAATGTACCCATCTAACATACCCTAGGGATAATAACAATACTGCACTGCTGAACCAGGAATCCCCTTTGGGAACTTGTGCTGCAACACAATCGCCCATTCAGGGCTGCACAACTAATGTAATGCATTATAGGAAAGACTTATCCTATCAATTCTGCACTTTATTGGTAAATATCTATGAAAGATGCCAAAAATAGACTTTATATAGATATATGAAATAGTTGAATTGATTGCATTTACAGAATGTACTGTGTTTACAAACTTTTTTAATGAAAGTTTTGTGTTATATGTTTTTAAATGAGCACTACGCACTTTATTTAATGTCACCATTTAAAGCCATGTATATTTCAATGCAATTTGCACGTTACAAGATGGCTACCATCTTTTTGAATGTCAGTAGCCGTCTTCTATGTCCATGATTATGTCAGACTGGCTAAAGGTTTAAAATGGTGACTCATACGTGGCACAAACGTAACACTGACGAAGCCTGCAAAGGCGAAACGCGTCTGTCTGGGGTGAGGGGGGTTTGGTATAATAAAATTTTGAAACGGATACCAGAGTGCCAGCCGTATTCTTTCCTAAACAACGGATGAGAGGAGGAACATGCAGTGATGTACATATATATATATATATATATATATATATATATATATATATATATATTCACTGAAAAAACCATAAGTTTCAGCCACGTTATAGTTAGGAATTAGCATTTAAAAAACCTTAGAAATTCACTGAAAAAACCATAGGTTTTACCCATGTTATACTTAGCTGGAAATTTCTCATACAAAACCATTGAAAATTCCCCCGTTATAGTTAGTTCAGCTAACTATAACTCGCGCCCCCGCAATGCATTCCTGATGATGGCACATATTACATATTACAAGATACACTTAATCAATTAGTTATACAATCAATTTTACACAAACAAAATCATCCATTTAGACACTTATATACCCATTTATTCTTCCATCGACCTTGCGATACACATATTTAAAACATATTTAAATTTCAGAAAAAAACATTCACTTGATGATGTCACCAGTGATGTCATCAGTGATGTCATTTGAGATGTTATCAGTGATGTCATGAGTGATGTCACTGGCCCTGTCATGAGTGATGTAATATGTGACGTCATCAGCAGTGCATTGCGGGCGCGCGAGTTATAGTTAGCTGAACTAACTATAACGGGGGAATTTCAATGGTTTTGTATGAGAGAAATGTCCAGCTAACTATAAAATGGGTGAAACCTATGTTTTTTTCAGTGAATTTCTAAGGTTTTTTAAATGCTAATTCCTAACTATAACGTGGCTTAAACCTATGTTTTTTTCAGTGGATATATATATGCACTGGAAAACTAAACACCCACTTCCTTTACAAAGAAATGGAAAGTTTGCATCTCTGCAACCTCTCTAATTTTTCACCTTAGTCATCTTCCACACAATCAACACAACAACCACAAATACACGCACCTACTTGCTACCATTCTTGCCTAAGCTTATCAGTTATTCTTCTTTAATTCAAATTCAAAGTGCAGGCCCTTTATTCAGCCTTCTTGGTAACTACTACCCATGAATAGCAGTGGGTAATTTGCACACTTCTGTCCTTTCTTCCGACTTTTCTACCACACACTGCGGCAAGTTTACAAGCCCCTTGCACCACTTTTGCATCATTTTTCCCACGCCCTTGTAAATCTGCCCAACTGTGTGTACTTTATGCACTAGCTTTCTTCCTTAGTTGTTGTACTAGTTTCTCTTGTTCCCACTGCGGAATCCAACACCCTATCTGTGTAATGACCTGGAAATCCAAAGATCCAGTTCACGGACAATGCAGTGGGTAGTTTGCATCTCTCCACCCTTTCTTATTTTTCACATTTTTCATCTTCTACTCAATCTACACATCATCCACACATACACACATCTAATTGCTGCATTCCTCAGCTGTGATTATCAACTATTCTTCTATTTTATATTCATATTCAAAGTGCAAGCCCTTTATCGAGCATTTTTGTTGTAACTACTGTTCCAGGAATTCTGCTCGTACACAGAACTGTGCATAAAGACTTAGGACCTCAGTCAATTACGGTGTACCAAAAACCACCTTACTACACAAACCCCCTATCAAACTAGCAATCAGTGACTCATTGGTTCTTCGCCCCAGAGCAAAAACACCAATGACCAGTCAACCCAGAACATGCGACTTAGATTACATGAAGTAAAGTGGATAACAAAAAACACTCTTTCAATATACTCTTACACGAGTCAAAAACAAGATGTGAATAAAAACACGTGCAAATTTTAAATGTTTACTTCTAACGCCACAATCTCATCCACAGTACCTTAGAAAATACAACCAAACATATTATCAGAAACAAGGTTGTCAGCATTGTTACTATTCTATGAAATACAAATGGGAAAAGCATCCTATAATGCTAAAGGTAAAGAAATTTAAAATATACCTACATTTCACCCTCCCTACCTAGCAGATTAGTTTATAACTACAGAAGGTCTCATAGGATTACATGGGCAGACCCATACCACTGGTACTCAGCAGTATTGGATCACATTGAGTTCTGCAAAAACTGTCAGGATACAAATGTACTCCAACTGTGTGTAACTTTGCCTCCACAATGGATTATGAAACGCACAAGTAACAGAGGTGGCCACAGCTCCATATGTATTATGGCTCGAAACGTGCGTGGATCATTCTGAATAACAGACACAGTATTCAAGATAACCTTGATGTTCCATGCTCTCACTATACACACAAAACTAGCGAGGCAGTTTACAAATCTAGCATACCAAACTATTCTCATATAAAGCAAAATACTCATCCTTCTCTAAACAATATCACAAGTACGTGTCGTGTGCAAAGCAGAGCAGGAAAGTAAAAATAGCGTGTAAGCTTCTAATAAACCCATACTAACTTAACAGGGTGTGAGTGCATCGCTCAGCCCCACGGCACGCTTTCTTGATCAAAGCACGTGATATAAACGTGGGCGAATTAGGAACGCAGAGTCCAAGCCTATAAAGCAGAGTCAAGTTCACATGTCCAAAAATAAGTTATTCGCACTTTGATAGAAAGCAGTACCTAAATAATAAAGAATACGTAGAAAAATCAAAGAGTCTTAATCAAACAGCGTGTAAGCACAGTATGTAGCAACAGCCTCCAACAGGAAGTCATTGTTCTCATCTGAAAACATTTCAGCCATCCAATTCAATAGTGGGAATGAGCAAACATGTTTCTCAACCACCGGAGCCTCTATCACCATCGGAGGAAAACTCAGGTCATCTTCAATGTAACTGCGTGCCAAGAACTCAAGCGCCGCTGCAAAAGCATTCCAACGTCCCATTATTCCGTGTGTCGCTGCTAAAGTCATAATCCCGCCGCCAGAACAGAGCAAGTCATGAACCACTAAGGGCTCATCAACTGGTCATAATCCGCGTTGGGAGACACCGTACTGCAGAGACACAAATCCAGGGCCCAGTCGAAATCGCAGCTCAGGCAATGGAACACAGGTTGAACGCATGTGAAAAGGCGAATCGAAACGATAATCCATAAACTGCACTCAACGTTGGAAGAGACAGCGCTCCATAGTAACTAAGCATTCGGTTGCGAAGCAGCAACAGGCGAGACATATTATTGTCTGCTGCAGGATGTGCATCCATATTTATGTAAGCAAATAATAAAAGCACACCGGCAACTAATGCGAGTATTAAGCGCAATCCACCAAAGATGCTGGAAAAAAACGAATGAAAAAATCCCAAAAAGACACCAAATTTACTTTCTACAGAAGTCACAAGGCCACTGCTTCTAACTTTAAAAAAGTAAGGTAACCCTGTAGTCAAGGACACATTACCAGATATAAGAGCGACCTCTTTTTGAGACAGTAGCACTCTTATACGACTCATTTGGTTGACTCTGCTTTCAAGGTCGAAATCGTCCGCCAGATGGAAACATCCAGCTTCCCATGCAGAGGAGTTAACACAACTTTTTTTTTATCAAACCACACGCTCAGTTACCGTAATCATGTAAGCGATGCCTGCTAACATTGAACAACAATCTCCATATTTCAAAGTAAATAACTCCCGTTTCCAGTAAACGGAACATTGTTATGATAGCAGGTGTGGGACTACCTTTCAAAACTCAGTCCAAATCAGGCGCATCTTGTATACAAGGGCCATGCAATTGTATGTGTCTACAAATTAAGGAGTGCTTTGGTACTATTGTGCAATCCTCGCCATTCACATGGACTTCTTTTCCCTTCCTCAGACACCTATATGTAAATGGTATTAACCAAGCTTCATGGACATAAGCGCTGCCAAAACATCCATATCTGCCTATAGCATAGTATTTCATGCAAACCTCAAACTTAACCAGGTTTAAAAATAACGTTATTATACTGTGGATAAGCCACACACCTGAATTGGATCTCCAATGACTGACCACTTCTAACCATACTCATAGCGCGCCCTGTGCTCTGATTTGACAGTGAGAGAGTGATTACACCATAGTTTGTACTGCTAATCATTCTCAGCATACGCTATGAATACGCTTCGAGGTTACGCGTCGCATCAAAGCCTCCATGTGACGTCATGTACGGCGGCCCGTACAAAAAAGACGCAAATGTTTTTAATTGTTTTAAAAAATATATTCATGTATTTAATGAACATACTAACAGAAGACTTAATCTAGGATAATTATGGAATCATGTTTTTGTAAGTTTTAAAAATCCTATATTACCTCTATATTGTATGAGTCTAGCTGCGTGCCCCTCCGCCTGGTACCCTAGACTGCACCACGCCCAAACCCGGTTCATAAGCACGCGTGATTGTCACCACAAAACCATTAGCACGCATATCGCTTTTCCACACATGCTTTTACAACTAGTATGCATTTACCACACATGATAAATGTATAATCTTAACAATGTTTTTTTGTTGACCAACACTTGTTGTAATGCCTGTGCCTTACGTCCTTCAAATTAGTTTCTAGGTATACGTGTGACCAACTCTCATAAGATCAGAGGCCAAGGACAAACACCGTGGTATCTGTGGCACCAAATCTCATCGATCACAGAGAAAATATACACAGGGTAAAATGAAAGTAACAGGTATAATAAAAATAACGAAGGAAAACTACTAAAATGGCGGTTGGATGGAGTATGTAATCAACGTTTGGCGCCTCAACACTACATTTGAAATAAATATACATACAATATGTTTATTAATGTATTATTAATGTATTACAAAAGTATAGCACCGGATAACACACATGACCCGGGAAAACAAAGAGGAAAATTTAATACCTAAAATCAGGAAAGGTTTGCTTGGCGAACTTGAAGAAAAAGAAAAAAAAGTGCACTTGCAAACAAGGCTGCGCATGCGTACACAGTACAACTGATGCAGCAAAAAAAAAAACGGAAAGTTTTACATACAGTCATAGAAATATAGCTCTAAAAATTGCCCCCGTAATTTCCCCCCCGGGACCTAATAAACAAAATGGACTACTAGTTTTTTCTCACCTTTTCCACAGCGTACAAATACTGCACGAGTACCCCGCCATTTTTTTTTTTTAAATATAAATAAAAATTGAGCCTAAAGATCCATGTACCAGCCCCCTGACCAAGACTATAGGGTCAGAATGTTTCTACCCTGCCCCCTTTCCTTATATCTCAACTTTGTTTTACTGTTTTCTTGTGATTCGGCTCTCGCGACAAACAAGATGGCTGCCAACATTTCCTATTTTGGAGCATTGACAACCAATCAGCATGCAGCTCTTGCTCGTAATTGTACGTCGTTCCAAACGCGTATGCCTCGATTTTCATTTAAAAAAATAAAAATAAAAAATAGAGTCTAAATATCCATGTACGACCCCCTGAGCAAGGCTAGAGCGTCAGAATGTTTCTAGCCTACCCCCTTCCCTTATTTCTCAACTTTGCTTTACTGTTTTCTTGTGACTCTGTTCTAGCGAGGCACAAGATGGCCACCATACCTTCCTGGTTTCGAGTGTTGACAGACAGTTCACAGCCAATCAGCATACAGCTCGCGCTCTTAATTGAACAGATTTCCGTACGCGTGCTGAACTCCGTCTCTAGATATCGCTATGGTTTTACTTGCAATTTTCTCAGAAACTACTGAATGGATTTACACCATTTAACAATAAGCACAATCTGCGAACGGAACTCTACCTCTCTGCCAAATTTTGTGTAATTCCATTCAGCCGTTCGGGCTGTAGCCCTGGCTAAAGGTCCCTATGGAAAATTGCATGGGGAAACACGTTTTGGAACCCCCTTTTTTCTCGGCCCCCGCTTGACGAACCACCCCCAACCTTTCAGGGAAGGAGCAGAACCAAGGAGGCCATTTTCTTGGAGAAATTCACGAAGATTCGTCCACCGGCGCCAAAGTTATTCCAAATAGAATGTTGTGGATTTCCTATGGAAAGTAGGTCCTAACTATAACTACCTACTGGCGACCGCCAGTAGGTAATTTGTATATATATATATGTGTGTAAATATATATGTATATATATATATATATGTATATATATATGTGTATATATATATATGTATATATATATGTGTATATATATATATATATATATATATATATATATATATATATATATATATATATATATATATATATATATACACTCACTCTCTCCCTTTTCAAGAAGACCGCTCGGGACACTACGGGAATTCAAAGCAGGTAATTTATTCAGGGATTGTGGCATGACCGGTTTCGGCGTGTGCCTTCCTCAAACGCCATAGTCCTTACACAACGATAGCACCCACACAGGAATTCTTTATGAGGTCCTCCTCCAAATGGTAGTTGGTCTCACCTGGAGCTGATTGGCTGTTGCTCGCTTCAGTTTTGGGGACTACCAGTCCCAGAGTACCGCGTGCTGGCAATCATCTTCAGGCAGTGGGGCTTCGCAATTAAAACAAAAGTTTGTGTCCGCTTTTAGGTCCCGAAACTCTCT